>NC_047019.1:5538625-5564553 GCF_902652985.1 Pecten maximus | reverse complement strand
AATGAGCCGGAATGTAA
The DNA here is from genome assembly GCF_902652985.1 of Pecten maximus. NCBI lineage: Eukaryota > Metazoa > Mollusca > Bivalvia > Pectinida > Pectinidae > Pecten > Pecten maximus. Next base: position 5,564,536 of record NC_047019.1, on the reverse strand, counting down.
GTAAGGCAAAGCACTTCTTTAAATTATTATTAGATGAGTCTACGTCGAAACTTCAGGGTATCGGTCTGATCTACAGTGCTAATTCAATACAAGTCAAAGCTATTACGGAGATCATTCATAATCTACTACTTGGTACAATACCTATTTCTAAAATCGTTAAAGTATCAATAGTGAAACACAAAACTTTTTTACATAGGCTCGGAGATAGCTCAGTTACGTATAAAAAGAAAATCAGAATTTTAAAAAACAATTTTAAAGTTTTATACAACCTATTAATCAAATTGCGGGGTGAAATTTTAAACCGAATAGAATGAACGCGGTGCGTAAAATGATTTTAGTACCTTTTGATCAATATCAAATGAAAAAGAACAGTACAGAATTGAATGAGCGGTCAACAGATTTATCTGATGAGAACATTCTTATCTCAGTTCCGAAAGCGTGTAAAAGTAAGGTGAAATCACTTATACATCATATACGACAGGTTGACTCTATCTCATGGAATAAAACAGGTGAACTAATTATTGATGGCGCAGTAATCCCGAAAACAAATATCATTGATCTTTTAAAAGATGCCGTCAAAGAATATAAAACATTCAAACCTAATGGTGCAGACGAGTTTTATTCATCACTTTCAAAAACAAATGTACCGCTGAGTTTAATATCGAATCCCTCTCGTAGATTATTTCTTCAAGAAGGCAAAGGAACACCCGTTAATAACACTGTGAAGAGAAGACCACCGATTGGTATACCTCCGGAGAAATCAGCAAAGTCACGAAAACAGTGGGTAGAAATATAATAAATATGGCTCTGCCTTACGAACGGTATCTGAAGAGTATATATTTTGATTCTAAACATCCGGCATCGTTCGCTGGTTTAGATAAGTTGTATCGTGAAGTGCGCAGGGAAGGTAAATTTGTACTGAGTAAGGCGAAAATATCAAAATGGCTACAAAAACAAGAGGCTATCTCTGTACATCAACAGATCCGTAGAAAGTTTACCAGAAGGAAAATCGTAACACCGTATCCAGATTATCAGTGGGAAATGGACGTAGCTAATATGTATTCTCTACGCAAGTGGAATGATGGTATTCCTTATTTTTTATTAATAGTCGATACATTTTCTAAATTTATCTGGACGGCGAAATTGAAAACCAAAACTGGTCTTGAAATGTTTAAATCTCTCAAAGCTATATTAAGCCAAGGGCGTAAACCTGAAAAAGTGCATAGTGACCGAGGGGGAGAATTTGTTAATTGGCATGTTAAACGGTTATTTAAACAAAAGCATATAGATTTTTTCCATTCTCTTAATTCTGTTAAATGTGCGATGGCTGAGAGATCGATTAAAACGATAAAAATGAAATTGAAACGAATTATGACTTCTCGACAATCCCATCGGTGGATAGACGATTTGAAGTCTGTAACCAGTAGTTACAATCAAACATATCATAGAAGCATTAAAAAAGCACCTGCTAACATTACCAGCTCAGACAGCGTTCGTTTATGGAAACTTCATTATGGAATAAATTCAAAACTAAAAACTCCAGTAAACCACGGAAAGCGAAATCACGTTCCGTACAAGTTTAAAATTGGTGATATAGTCAGAATTAGTCACCTAAGAAATATATTTTCACGAGAATACGATGAAAGATGGACAACGGAACTATTTATGATTGTTACTAGACATATGAAGGAGCGATTGCCTCTTTATAGAATTAAAGATTTCAACAATGAAATGATAACGGGTACATTTTATCAAAATGAACTTCACAGAGCCCGCGTGGATGACGATACAACATATAAAATTGAGAAGGTATTAAAGCAAAGAGTAAAAAACAAACGTAAGGAGATATTTGTAAAATGGGCGGGCTGGCCAAAATCATTCAACACATGGATACCAGAGAGTCAACTAGAAAAAGTGTAATATCCGTTTTGTGATTGAAATGATGTCTGAACAACATTATATCTTTTTATCTTCTAATGATGGATTGCATTATCATCCAAATAACTCTGCTTTAGATTTTACCATTGAACTATCAAGACCTTTACATCTTTTGGGGAAGTGGGAATGTGCACTTTTAGAAGTGAGTTGTAGCGCTCTTGATATGATTAATATACGTTCGTTTGATTTATTGTGTGATTTGTGTGAAATGAGTATTGTGGGTACCGAAACGCTGCCTATCTTAAGAAGAATGCATATAGTTGGAAGTAAAATAAGTAATATCGTGCTACCTTACTATATTCCCGTGAACCATTCTCATGTGCGGAGGATTCGAATCTATATGAACTATGTTACAAAACAAAATCTCTCACTTCTTAAAGAACCTCTGTTGTGTACGGTTCATCTGAGAAAATGTCCTGGATTCCATTTGTCCCAGATCTAGAAGCATGGAAACATCATTTTTTATCTTCATCGAAACGCCACTTAAATCCAAGTCAAAAATCGTATGTCATTGGACAAGTTGGAAGTGGAGGAATCACCAACAAAATCCAAATGGTAACACCTACTGAACAGGCGGTTGAGAGGGCTAAATCTGAATTGAAACGACGTAAAAGGGAGGGTGAACCAGTAGTGTCATTTCATTCGAAAAGATATAAAACAACCAAGTCAATTAAGAAAACAAAAGCTAAGAAAAATGATACAGTACAGTCTAAACGCAAAGTACTTGTTAAGCTTCATCAAAAAAGGGGAAAATCAAAAAGTATTGATAAGAAAATTGCAAAATCAGTAAAGAAAAAGACCAAAGTAAGAAGCAAAACTAATAAGTCGAAAAAACCTTTCGCTTATCTCTAGACAAGTATACATGTATACATAATTGTTTACAACTTGCTGTTTGTTTTACATGATTACTTAGTAGTCTGGGGTGAACCTGTCTGTTTACAAGTCTCAACATGTTTTAGATAACGCGATAGAAAACTAACGACTAGATTATAAATGTAGATGATACATATATTTATCTCATTTTACAATTAATCGTTGACGATTCGAGATGGCATTTTACTCCGCTGATTCTCAACCTGCCGTTAGTCGGCGCCTAGAAATTTTTCATAATTTTCCAACCGAAGCTGGTGTGGAGCAAACCGAGTGGATTGATGTGAGACCTATAGGAAACATCACTAATCGTAGTGCAGTGGAATTCAATATTCCCGGTACGTCTACTTCATATGTAGATTTAAAAAGAACCAGATTGTACACTAGGGTAAAAATTGTAAACGAAGACGGCTCTGCTGTAGGTAGTATGGATAAAGTTGCTTTTGTTAATTTAACTTTACAGAGTTTATGGAGTCAGGTTGATGTTAATATTCAACAGCAAACTGTTACATCAACTGTTTCTACAAATTACCCCTACAAGGCTTATTTGGATGCATTATTGTATCGAGAAAAAGATGTGAGTGATTTAACTTTAGGCACCCAGTTATTTTTTCAGGATTCAGCTGGTTACATGGATATATCCGATCCAATCGGGGCTAATAGCGCTCTATATATGAGAAGTTTATTCACATCCGAAGGGAAATTTGTAGACTTGGAGGGACCCATTTATATGGATATATGTCAACAAGAAAGATTCATGATGAATGGGCTTCAAATTAATTTCAAATTTTGGCCTAGCAAAGAAAATTTTTGTTTAATGACAACAGATGAAAACAGTCGTTATCGCATCCATATAGACGATGTTGTTTTAAAGGTGTGCTATGTAAAAATTAACCCGGGGGTGATGTTAGGTCATAGCGAGGCTATTGTGAAGAGTCCGGCCATTTACCCCTTTAAACGTTCCGATATCAAATGTTTCGGAATACCGGCAGGTCAGTACAGTTTAAATGTAGACGATGTGTTCCAGGGTGATATTCCCGAACGCCTGGTTATTGGACTGATTTCTTCTACAGCTTTCAGTGGTTCGTATCAGAAAAATCCGTTCAATTTTCAACATTTTAATTGTAACTTCGCAGCGTTTTATGTCGACGGAAAATCTATACCAACTAATCCTTTAGAACCAAATTATACCAGCGGTAATTTCATCTCGGCCTACATGACCCTCGTTGCAAATAAGGCGCACCCGGCTCAAATTATGACTATATCACGTTCTGATTACCCTAACGGATATTGTCTTTATATGTTTAACGTCAATTCTGTATTCGATGAAGAATCAAATTTACCTTTATTAAAACGGGGACACACTCGTCTTCAACTCAGATTTGACAGGCCATTAGAGGAGGCAGTCACTCTCGTTTGCTACGCCCATTTTCCGTGTTTAATGAGAGTTGACGCCTCTAGAAACGTAGAAATAAAATAAAAATGAATAACGTTCAACTGTACACTGCTCTAACAGAAGACGACATCATACGTCGGTATTTAGGAGGTGTAATGCCTGCCGATACATTCTCTAAGAAACATATAAGTAAACCCGGTTTGTATATTGTCAACAGTGACGAATCGAATTCACGCGGCACACATTGGCTGCTTTTTTATTTCTCCGATGATAGAATAGCATATTTCTTTGATTCTTTGGGAAACCAACCAGAAGAATATCACCAATATTTTCGCTCTATATTGATTGAAAATAGTTACATGTATAGTTGTAGCAAAGCTCGTATACAAGCTATAGGAAGCAATACTTGTGGGCTTTACTGTTTATTTTTTGCATATTGGATTTGTAGAAATCATACATTGACTGAAGTGTATGATTATTTCAAAGTGACACCCTCTAATGAATTGATTGTTAAAGGATTTGTATATAATCATTTTAGAACTTTACATTTTGAGCATGAGACGTACAACGGGCTTATATAGTTGTGTTGTCATTCTTCGTGTTAATCGCAGGAGGTCAGTCAGAGTGAGTAGATGTATGATGTCTCCCGAAGATGAAGTCGATAATGAAAGTTATTCATTCAGAGAGCGGATGGATGTACGTTATAAATTCGTAAAATTTATTGGTGTTGTTGTGATGCTTGGTATGACCTTGTCATCCTTGATAATATCCTCGACTAATCAACCATTGAGAACAGAATTAAACACAACGGACCCAATCAAAATTGAAGATACTCAGGTGCTGAACCTCACACAGAGTTTGTGTGATTTAATCGAAGTGTATGATCTGACTGATAATATCCTGGCAACAGTGTGCCGCATTGACGGAGATGTTCGAATCGACTTGAGGCGATTCATTGATAACCATGCCACAATTAAAGGTATTCATTTATCTTTGAAACAATGGCGGGTGTTTGAATCCCTCTTAAGTAGTATAGATAGAACCATAAACCATTTTAGTAAATGAAGTCATGTACGGACAATGTGTGGATAGTCCTCCGACCTGCATTGATCCATTGACGGAGGTAATAAAATACAACTATGAGAAAAAAAAATAATCTTATTGATTTTTTATTACTATATATGCATTGCGTATAGACAAATTATCAAAGGTTTAAAAATACATAATACATAATGATGTTATCTCAAATGAGATTTTACATAAGTCATTAAAAGTCTCAATAATTGTTGGTATCGGGACACCTCTCAGCTCCACGTGAGAAAGTCTGTTTGGGTTTACACTCGGAACATCTCGTGGCTTCGTGTATTAGCACAGTCGTTGGTAAAGTCTCTGTAACTGTTAGGATTACACTCGGAACACCTCATGGCTCCTTCCACATTGCTATGGTCGGGTTGCATGTGACACGGGATGAACGTATTGATGTCGGGTATGACGTAGTTTATATTAGAAACGCACTCCCTTAGTTGGTTCCATTCACTTACACGTAGTGCGATTCCTTTGCGTGTAGCCGTCAATTCTTGTGATTCCGGTTTGAAGAAGTGTCGGATGTTAACACATTTGTAACCATTAGAAACGGTTGCAAAAACATTGCCGCCAAGATGACACTTCAGATCGTTGTTTTCTTTCAGAGATTTGTCTATTTCATCGATATTGTCACAAAAGTTCAACCATCTTGATAAAGTTAAACTCACTCCAATCTTGCTGGGTTTGACTGTGTTCCATTCACGTATATCCACGCGTAAAGTATCGTTCCAGGATACTACACGAACCCATCGAGAATTTCCGAGTTCAATCTCGAACAGAGCTTCATTAGTATTCGAGTAATTCTTCTTTTCTAGTCCCTTGCCCTTCTTCTGATACATAGTTTCTCTGGTATTAGACATGGTTAGACTGTGCCGTCGGTATATCCGGAAAGGCTTATATAGCTATAACACGTACATGTATGGACGTGTATTTTAGAATCCTTCATGTTATCTAAACACGTCTGGACAAGTATAGTCTTGTAACACAACGCTAGTGAACTACATGTCATTATCGATTTTTAGTCGTTTTAATTCAGTATTCATTTCACGAAAAGTTTTTCTCGTATCCAATAAAACCATGATATCATTTTGTAACTTTTCAATTTTTTCCAAATAGGAAGTTATTTGTCGTTGAAAACTCGTTCTAGTTTTATCATTGTTTGTATCATTCGATACACACGCTGTTTCCATGCAGGTTCCGTTTTTAAATGAATTACTCGCCATTCTTCGCTTTGGATATTTTCTAAAAATTGTTCATTGATCGGAGTAGATGTTAATTTGATTTCGCAATTAAATGCTTTTATAACTTCTGTGTCATTTACTTTTCCAAATTGTTCTAAAACAGAGTCTACTTTCTTCTCTGAAATGTTTTTATGAATCTCACGGGCGTAGCATAAATCCAATAAAGCAAAAAACTGATTACAAGACATTTGAACGTTTCGCGCTAACTAGCGTATGTTGTGATCTCTCCTCGTTCAATTTTATAATACCTACTGAACCTGTTTGTACACGTCTGCGACGTACGTCATCAAAACAAGCAATGCATATTTAGTTAACTCTGTTTCTTATTGTACATATTTAGGTATGTCTGGAAGAGCAAACAAACTTTATATGAATATCTTTTTTCTTCCATCGACGTTACGTACTTATACTACCATCGTTTTATAGATCCAAAATAAAATAAAATTTTGAAAAAATGAATTCTCCACGACGGGGAATCGAACCCCGGTCTCCCACGTGACAGGCAGGGATACTGACCACTATACTACCGAGGATTGGATGAATATTAAGTGGAAATTAGTCTACAAATCTTTATTACGTTTTTTTTTTTTTTTTCATTCATCTGCGTTACGTAGTTCAAGTATTATTGTTTGATTGAGATAATATTCTCTTAATATTCTAGGCAGTAAATCGTGATGCCTCAAAATACTATTTCTTTTACGCGTTAAAGATATTGTTGGGGAAATTATTTGTCTCAGTACATTGATATGTCTTCTGAAAATTTCTAAATCTCGTCGTAACATGCTAAGAACACCATCTAACATGAATTGAACAATTTTCCCGATCGCCGCAACCTGACCGATATTTAAGCTTCGAATCATCGTTTTTCTATATCGTACCCTGGTACTTCCGAGTTCCCGGAGATAGTAGATACGGTTGTAAACCAGCGAATGATCCATTCTACTCGACAATTTAGGGAGAAATGAATATTTCCCAAATTGTTTTGTTATTAATATCGTTCCCAATTTACATCGTATACATGAAACTGGATGTTAACATTTTATTCCATGTGATTTTGATACATTTAGAAACAAGTCACACGTGCAAGTTGTCGATTCTTGTTGAAATTTTCCTAGTAAGACATTGTGAATAAATATTCACACCTGCATGGACCAGCTTTATAAATATTCACACCTATACCGGTCAGTAAGGCACAGTATATAAATATTCACACCTGTATCGACCACGTAAACAAACATACCTGGACAGTAACTCCAATGATGGACAGTAATGGTCAGAGGATAAATCTTCACACCTCAAACTATACATACATGTAGTGTTCATTTTATCATAAAAGGCAAAATATAAATTACAATAAAAACTAACTCTAAAAATCTATCTATGCTACACTTAAAAGACTATCGTTAGCTCTGGTCTGCTCTATTACAAATTAGACTTTGTAATTTCAACATGGCTCGTAGAAGACCGAATGACGATGATGATGTACGTGAACATATGGGAGATCGAGTTTGTTATTCAGCTTGTATTGGTGAACGGACATATGTAAGTGTCGTATATTGGCAAAGAAGTTTGAGAGTGGATATAAGAGAGTGGTACATGAATTATTTCATGTACCCAAGCAAAACAGGAATTAGTTTGACAAGAGATCGCTGGGATATGCTATTTTCTCTACAAGAAGATGTCGATCTTATTCTGGCAGAATGGCAACAAAATGACCTCGAACCCTTTACATTTGCCATAGGCGATCCTGTTGAACTGATAGTTCACGAGGGAGGATATAATACCAAGGTCACGATACGGAAATCTGGTAACCACCCGACAACGATTACACTGTCAAGAGAACAGTGGTTTAATTTGACCCAGAAAATGGAGGAAATTAACAGAGTGATTCGAGAAAATTAGTTCCTGCATTTTCATTTTAAAACTTTTGGAGTTTAAACAAACTCCTCCTTTATTATATTTCCTGAAAAGTTTGTCTTTATTTCGCTTTTCGGTTATATGATTAAGGAGATACATATCTCAGCAAAGAATACAAGTCGACCTTATGCGAGTGCTAACGCATCACACCCTTCGGGTGTGTTGGTTACTAAAACACGAAAGTTCGCAAACAATCGACCCGTCCGGCAAAACAAATATTCACACATATATCGGACTTTCAAAGCTCATCTGGTCACACGTGCCGCCATTTTTTCCTTCGCCTCAGTTACTTTGACACATATGGTGGCCATCTTGATTTAACACCTCATATGTAAGCCCCGCCCATTCCGCACCTCATGCCGCTTTATACGTGTCCGCCATCTTGTTTTCTGCACCTCATTTTGGGTTGACACATGGCCGCCATCTTGTTTTTGCACCTCATTTGGGTTGACACATGGAGGTGCTGCACCTCATTTTTGTAGAGCCAAAACCTACATACATATACTACTCAGTGATACGTGTGTGTATATCAGATTACACACTTGAACGTTACGAAGCATTTGTACACCTAACAATGTGAGGTATTTTTTCTCAATTTGAAATCAATTTGATGAAACTGTATTTAGATACATACCGAAAGTGTGCGAAATTACGCATCCCCACTCTACTGTTACTGGTGAGAGTTTTATTGAAACCTTAATCACTATACCGGGGATAAGACGAGGGAACGTTGTTCATTTAAACGATATTTTAGCGCAAGTTTAGTTAAAATTGCATACGAATAATGCTTTTGTTGGGTCTGGCATGCATAAACATGAAGTTAGCCTGTTACGGAAATTGCGTAAATAATTTTTATCACCAGGAGAAGAAAAAATGTATCGAAATAACACTTAAACAAAATGAAAACAAAACCAGCTATCAGTTAGTGATGTCACACATTTGATATCTGAAATCCTGTTTTAATACATTACCCGGCATGCACGGCTTTCTGTTTTTATTGTTTTTGTTCCCATTAAATCATAAGAGGACAACAATCGCAGATCTCTGACATCTTCCCTAGTCTCCTTTGATACTGCCTCCCCGTTGGTCTTCGAATTGAAATATCGTCCCCGTGAAGTATAAGTTATCGGTTCTCCTCGATGTCGTGCTTTACTGAAGTCATTGAAAGTGGTACTTCATGTTCCATGTATTGTGCTCAGTGTTGAAGGAAAGCTAAACACAAGGCAACATTCCGGCCTCGGTCAACATTGGTTATCTTCGCTCCATAAATCATCGATAAGTGGCATACATGTTTTATTACATTTCGGTATCATAACCAGAGCACAGTTCATAATGTTAAAGGTATGATCGCATGACATCTAAACTAACAGGATTATTGCCCTTTGACTGTAGGTGGTAATTTCATTCCGGATTATGCTAGTAGCGTTTCGGATATTAGAGGAGGACACTAATATCCGCTTTTGGGGAAAACTGCCGATCGGCATAACCATATATACTGTTACATGCATAGCTTGATAGGTACGTTGTACTTTTAGAATTAGTTGACTAATTAATCATATGTTTGTGAAAATCCTTTAACTGTCGATAATGCACAGATCTATTGTTTGTCAACATAAATAAGTATCGTTGTTTTTTTTAGAGATGACTGTTCATTGCCGCGTAGTCGTGAAATAAAATGTTTAACAAATAAAACTGATTCTAATTATCTATAAACTGCATCTTATTCCAAAATATTCACCACAATGTCTTAAATACCGCATCTTTGATAAAACATCGTAATGCACTCTCACGGTAATTGGTGGAATATGTATAACGAATCTGATTGGCAGAAATTACGCAACGTCACAGAATACTCGCACGAGCTTTCAATACGATGTTTTATCACAGTGGTAGAAAGCAAATGAAATACCATGTGATCGGATGGAGACCAATCAGCATCTGATACAAAACTGACACAAGGATTTTTCTGAAACATTACACATAAGTAAAATGACAAATTAATTTTTTAAACTGTAAATTCTTTGAATTACTCATAAATATGGAAAAAGGACACTGAACAAGATATGCAACTTATATATTATTGCATAAGTATTCGAGATCGTTACATTATCTATTGTTTTTTTTTTAAATCAATTAGTTTAAGGTCTTTGATGTCGAGTTTACTAACTACTATGAGAGATTAGGAGTTTCAAATAAAATGCTGCAGAATGAGATAAAATAGATATCAACACCATGATTGTATTTGTGAGTTAAATGAAAACAATTTCAGATAAATTCATCAACATTCAATTTATTGTTTCAACACATTTGGAATGTCTTTGATGTGATTAAGATATAAGGGTAACTAAATAAAATTAAGATATGATAATAAATTGTGGTGATACTATTAGGAATAAGAAAATCTACGTCTTTTAGAAAAAATAATCATCATATTTCTTTACAATGGGCAATGTTCTATATCTGGTCAAACAGTCAATGCCCATCAACCAATCACCAATATAATTTCACACTATATCTGCATGTCCGGAAAACCTCATCAACCAATCATTGTGTCTTTTTGGAATAACCAATATAATTCCCAGTTAAGTCTAGTTGGTCTCATGCCAAGCTGGATTGGTTGTCTACAAGCCCATATAGTCCAGCTCACGTGACATCTGACAGACAGCGCACATCTGGCAGCAGGCGAGAACACAGATATCGTTACAGATACTTCCCTGTAACGAATACAAAATATGGTATAAAATAAAAACTTTATTGTCTCTGTAATTACAGTATGCAACAACTTTGATAGTTGATACAGCTGTGACAATTCCATACTGTTCTGAACCTGTAAAAGACACTTTTCAGCCCACATCAGAGACATGCATCTTAATTTTCTGTGTAATGCCCGCTTCGGTAGATTGCCCGAAGAAGCCAAAATAATGTTTTTATAATAAAACAAATCTGCAGTTAGTCCGCTCTAGTACATTGCCCGCGAACTAAACGCTACGTAACTAGGTACAAATTCACTATGAGGGAACACGCTCGTAGTGTGTTTAGCTCATACAGTTGAGACATGTATTGCCTCAAAAAATTAACAGTGTCTTCTACGTGATATTTCCACGCAAATGTAAATGTACTATTCATGTATCATTAACCAGCAAAGTCGGCACCTGGTTATACACCAGGGAAACACAAAACGTTAACTTGGTTTCAACAATTATCAATTATCGGTTTTTTTTTTTTTTTTTCTTGTGTTTTTTTTTTTTGTTCTTTGTTTGTTTGTTGTTTTTTTTTTGGTTGTTTGTTTGTGGGTTTTTTTTGTGTTTGTTATGTTTTTCGGAAAACATTTTGCCAGCTAGCCCGCTTCATCAGATAACCTACAGAAGGTATTCTTCAATGTTTTAAATCATAAAGTCCGCTGGTACTACACATGAAATGACGGGTCATGGAATATGTTGATAGACCCCTAACCTTTGCCTTCAGAGATAAGTTAAAGTATAAGAAAACTATGAGGCATTTATCAATCGTAGAATATCGTTTCACCAGTTTTGTTAATACTACCATACATGTACATATAGCATCATTCTGCAGTTAGGAAGGATTAGTGTTCACGCATCAATGCAACGCCCGCCGTTTGAGTTAATCTTAAGCAAGATTTCAAGACTTTTTTATTCACTCAGGACACACAAAGTGTGTAACAAGAGGTCAATATGACAAAACATTGTACATGATTTACAGAGTAACAAGGATGGATAGTATTGCAACAGCAATACAAAGTCCCTTGCCTGACCCAGGAGTGCAACTATTTATTTCCCATTTTTTAAACTACGTGTTATACTGATCACGTATACCAAGTTTCGTTAAAATCGGAGTAGTACTTTAGGATTGTCAGGACACGCCTCAACCAATGAGAAGCCGGCGGCCATTTTGAAAAAATGTTTGTTTTTTTTTTCAAAAAGAAAAATTGGAATGCACAATTACATGTTATAATGATCATGTATACCAAGTTTTGTTAAAATCGGAGTAGTACTTTAGGAGGAGTTTTCCGGACATGTCTCAAACAATGAGAAGTCGGCGGCAATTTTGAAAATTGGTTTTTCGGAAAAAAAATGTAGGATGCACAACTACATGTTATACTGATCATGAATACCAAGTTTCATTAAAATCGGAGTAGTAGAAAACCAGTTTTGAATGAATTGGTCACATAAAGTCTTTTAAACAATGTTTTAAAAACAGTTTAATTTAATGTACAAGGTGTTCATATGCCTCTCCTGTATGTCACTGATTGAAGATATCAAAGTAGCAAAAATTTCCATCGTAAATCTTGAATAGAAATATTTATTACCTTAAACTACCGTTCAGTTTCCTAATGGTTATTTATATTGTGTTTGACCTATGGATTGTTTGAGGAAGACCTTTTGTTCTCTAATAAATTGTAGCCAATTCAAAGTGTTCAAGATTGTCGCCATCTTCTCGGCGTTCATGCTTAAACAGATAGCGTTTAGAAATGGCTAGCTCATTTTTCGGTTGTTGTGGTCAAGCAAAGTATCGCGCTCCATTACTAGTATATATGAGTGATTTCTACAAGAATGTAATAAAATAGTATAAAGTGTTGATGAAGTGACCCTTTTCGCCATCGTCACAGGATAATGAGTATTAAAATCTCGAAATCACAATTTGGTTTATTTTGTTTAAAGCCCTATTAACAACCAGGGTGATTTAAGGTGATTGTTGAGTTTGTGATAAGTTTTGGAGATGGAGGAAAACCGGAGTACCCGGGAAAAAAACACCAGCCGAAGGTCAGTACCAGGAAACTGGGCTAGTGATAAAGTGTGGGGAAACTTAAACCATTCGGCCACCGTAGCCCCTAGTAACAAGATTTCAATAGTTTAACTTATATAACATATCAAATTCATACTTGTATTCCTCCAAGGGTCCTCAGCCTCGCCCTCATTGCTACGTTAGACCCTACACAGCAGTACGGTAAGCAACAGCACTCTCCCAGTCTGGAGGCGTTCCTACACTCCATACACGGCATGCAACAAAACGTCATCAAACCTGATATGGTAAAAATACATATTATTGTTCCAAATACTGAAAATGACCCTGCAATTTGTATAACACTTTTGTATTTTCAAATAATTAAGATATATGCGGAAGGATGGCATTTTAGCATTGTAAATAATTCTACAGAAATAAAATTCAATTGAACTAAACGTGTGTTATTGAGTAAAACAATAGCTGTTGATGTTGCATCTGTCTAAATGTTTAGAGGAAGAGAATATTTAGAAACCATAGTTATGACAACATGCATAGTATCGGCGTTATACATGTCAAAAAAAAATTTCTTACGTGCTTGAAACCTTCGTTAAAAATATTCTTTGAATATGACTATATTTATCAAGTGACTCGGTTCAGAGTATACACATTTTGTTGACAATCTTTTGAAATCCAATATTGATTATGAAAATTATGAAAACCTGCGATCTAAATTGTGACAGTCCTCTCGACCTATTTGCCCTGCAGGTAGGGCGTAAGAATAGTACCTGCTGCCCCCATTGCATGATCGTAAGAGGCGACTAAATTTGGGATCTTATCTTTTCCCTTCTTTCTGAACAACTTTCTTCTTCCTAATGTCTCCCTTGACAATGCCTCACTTTTGGCCTTTAGTTGAGCGTTCGCCCCTGTGAGGAAGGCTTTGGGCCCTGTCCCCTAGCCGAGACATACCAGAGTCTTTAAAAATGGTAGTTGCTGCTCCTTGCTTAGCGCTCAGCATATTAGGAGTGGGACGACTGGTTCGCCCGTTGTCAGTATAATGTGACCGGGTGGGGTGTGCTGCTGGGTGTCTTCGGCAGTATGCTTCAGTGAGGTAGCACTATAAATCGGCAAAAGTTCCGGCCTATCACAAGGAGACTTAACACGAACATACCGCAGCCTCCCAAAAAACACATACGCACTCACCACACGCATGCATGTCGCACGCACGGGAGGCCGTCCTTAAATGACCTTAGCTGTTAATAGGACGTTAAACAAAATAAACCAAACCAAACCAAATCTCGACCTATTGTTTGGCTTCCTGAGTCGCCTTATAAGTACTCCAACACTTCAGGCAGGCCCTTGACATCTTATTGTCATCAAATATATTGTTGTATGTAAAGAAGGAACAATGTCTGCGTCGACTAATATTTTATTAAATCCATGTGAGTAAAGTATATGCCATGCAACTAGGTTTATATGCATGATTTATCCATCTGACATCTTGGTGACATTAAGATACACATTTGTTGATACAGAAGAAAACAACAATGCCTGCGTCCGCTGATATTCTATTAAACCAAATATAACAAAAATATGTATTATGCAAATATGTTTAGACATACTGTAAATCACTCATATTTCGCGTGGGATTTATTTTCGCGTTAATTCGCGAGGAAAGTCAAACGCGAATTCAAATCCCTCGCGAATATTTGTATAAGAATGACAAGAATACTAAGTGGCGTCCATTTTGAATCTACCGTAATCTTTAGTTGGTGAGCAAACATCGCCGTTAAAGTAATGATAGAATGATAGATTATATACTTATATCAGAGTGTGTTTTTATATCACAAAACACCAAAATTTCACACACAAAAAACCCACTGAACACTCATATTGTGGTTGAACTCGGACGTAATTAACTTCAAGACTACGTTTTACATGTAGTTAATTTAAGTACAATAGGTACGGTTCCGAGGATTCCGGATGGTCACCAGGAATACGTCGTACTTTATTACCCACCCTGTTGTAAGTTATGTAAGGTTACATGTATACATAGCACTTCACATCGTTTGATTCTCGAAAAGATATTTACCATAACAAAGTTGAAATCAAACAAATTATTTATTTAATTCAAACATTCAGAGCAAATAATCCCCTGGAGTATAAATCATTCGCAATAGAAAACTGTTCATCGGTATCACTGTATACACACGTACGTTAATTACAATGTAAGCTAACTCACAACCTATTGTAGTCCCGACATCTTCCCGGCATTCTTAATGAACGTTGGTTTTGTTCAATGTCTGACACCGCCTTTGTAAGCCATTTAGCATGTATAAAGGTACGGTAAAGACAATTCAGTATGGCCAGACATCGATATCACATGATTGAATCACATGACTTTTATTGTACTGTCACATGACTCTCATTAACAAAATGGCTACAAACATGGGAAAATCGCCGATCTGTTAGACAATCTAACGTCATTCGCGAATTTAAAGTCATTATGAGATCGGAATTCGCGAAATTATGTATTCGCGAATAAGTCAAATTAGGTGAGTTCGCGAAATTAATTACTCGCGAAATATAAGTGATTTACAGTAATACATCTGTTTCGAATCAGTAGGTATCGATCTAGTTCGATGAATAACGCTTACATGATCCACAGTCGCTGAAGCAACCACAAAGGCCAGTGGACCAATCACGATGACCATGGACTGGACCAAGAATATTTCTTTCGGTGATCATTTGTGGTTGTGGCTGTGTGGTAACAATCACGGTTTGCTGTACCGTCGTCATATTTAGCCTGAAAAGAAACTTACATAATAAGTGTATTATTAATAAGATTTATATATTTCATTTACCATTCAGTGGAAACTTTTGAGAAGAGTGTCATTTCATTTGCTCTTGGTCTTTGGTACTAAAGGCTAAAGACATATCGTATCCATTCCATTCCTTACCATAAGTCAGAGGGAAGACTTGTTCATTGTTTCTCTGATTATCGAGAGCAATATTAGGAAAGGTAAGATTTGCAGCAGAAGTCAGAAACAGATTAAAAATATGTACTACTATAAACAATATACATTGTCAAAATCAGATATTATGAGAGTATTGTTAGAATCCTCAACAACAGCCGCTATCTTCGGCCATAAACTACAATATAACCAGCAGGGGCAGCTCACAAATAATTAAATCTTTGCGACACGCTCAGGCGAGCTTTTTCATTTGACCTCTGACCTCAAAACAATGCATTATTAAAAGTTGGCCCCAGATTAGTCCTACAATAATATATATTTGAAATTATTTTAACTGTTACCGTTTTGGAGCTATGGCCACTTAAGCAAAATGAGATATGACGTCATGGCGGCCATCTTGGTTTCTTGACCTACTTGAAGATGTTGCTGTCACCCCTTCAACTCATGCCATATACAATAGGCATAACTGACTTGGCATACCTTTTACCATTTTCCCACAACTTGTGTGACAAAATAAAATGCAGAAGAAGAATAATAATAATAATAACTAGAAATTGTTTCGGAACAATTTGACGGGCTTTTCACTATTTAGCATAAATGACCTAAAGGCTTGGTATTTCCAAACATAAAAAAAACTATTTTAGAACACTTGATAGGTCATTCACATTCTAGTTTTGATTAATCTGGCATCTGAGATATTACATTTCAACAAAGGAGTGGACGAAGGGAAATAACTCGTATAGCCTTGTACGAGTTATCTCCCCTCGTCCAACTAACGTTATATCTCAGATGCCGTTATATATCAGATGCCAAATTAATTCAAAATGGCGTTCCGCGTTAATGGTAAACGTTACCGAAACACCAAAAAACGTGAAAATCATCAGAATAACATTTTGAATCATACTTAAATTTCTTTTTTTGGAAAAAGATTAAAAAATGAAGATTTTCTAAAAATAGACTTATTTGACCCC
Source organism: Pecten maximus (assembly GCF_902652985.1). NCBI lineage: Eukaryota > Metazoa > Mollusca > Bivalvia > Pectinida > Pectinidae > Pecten > Pecten maximus. The sequence goes on along the minus strand of NC_047019.1, from coordinate 5,547,405 downwards.
ATAGCGAACGCTTATATTTGACCTCTGACCCTAAAACTTTTTAGTGAGTAAAAGCTAGAGCCAGCCTCTAACTACAAATAACGTAATTACATGACCCCTGTAAAATGAATACATTTTTATTTATGGGCATTTTAAGCTTTTTAATACAAGACGTCATGGCGGCCATCTTGGATTTCAAATCAACTTAAAAAATAACATCACTTGGCCAGGACAATCCAAGGATTATTTCAGCTAAGATTGAGCTGAATGCCATTGGTGGAACTTGAGAAGAAGTTTAAAATGTAAAACTATTTTTAATATAGAATATATAGTGGAAATTCAAAATGACGTATACCGGAAACTGTATGTGTCACAGAAAAACTGAAAACGTCAAATTCATCAGAATGACATTCTACATCATACTAAGAATTATTTTTTAGAAAGAGATTGAAAAATAAAGATTTTTTAAAAATAGATTTATTTGACCCCATAGCGAACGCTTTTATTTGACCTCTGACCCTAACACTTTTAGTCAGTAAAAGCTAGAGCCAGGCGTTATCTACAAATAACATAATTACCTGACCCCTGTAAAATGAATACTTTTCGAATTATGGGCATTTTAAGCTTTTTAATACATGACGTCATGGCGGCCATCTTGGTTTTCAAACCAACTTAAAAAATAACATAACTTGGCAAGGACAATCCAAGGATTATTTCAGCTAAGATTGAGCTGAATGCAACAAGTGGAACTTGAGAAGAAGTTTGAAATGCAACACACTTTTATATATAGAAATATATAGGGGGAAATTCAAAATGGCGTACAACAGAAACCGTATGTGTCACAGAAAAACTGAAAACGTTAAATTCATCAGAATGACATTCTACATCATACTAAGAAATTTTTTTTGGAAAAAGATTGAAAAATGAAGATTTTCTAAAAATAGACAAACTTGACCCTCCAGGCGAGCTTTTTTATTTGACCTCTGACCTTTAACTTGTAACTTTTATAAAAGTTAGCCCCAAAGGTACTGTAACATAATATCATAACATTACTCTTGTTTCTTGAATACTTTTCGAGTTATGGCCATTTTAAACTTTTGAGGTATGACGTCATGGTGGCCATATTGGATTTTTGACCTACTTATCAATATATAACTACACCCCTTTGACATATGCTATATAATGTAAGATACATGCCATTGTCCTAACTTTTACCGTTTTGGCCCAAATGTGTGGACAAAAAAAGTGTAGCATAATAATAATAATAATAACTACAAATTGTTGGCTAACAATTTGACGGGCTTTTCACCTTCTTGGCATAAATGACCTAAAGGCTTGGTATTTCCAAAGGTTAAAAAAATTATTTAAGAACACTTGATGGTCATCCACATTCTAGTTTTGAATAAATCTGCCATCATTAAATAAAACGTTTCAACAAATGTTGGACGAGGGGAGGTAACTCGTACAGCACATTGTATGAGTTATCTCCCCTCGTCCATCTAACGTTATATCTCAGATGCCAGATTAATTCAAAATTTCGTACCGCATTAATGGCAAATGTTACCGAAACACTAAAAACATCAAAATCATCAAAAAAACATGCTGCATCATACTGAGAACTTTTTTTGGAAAAAGATTGAAAAATGAAGATTTTCTAAAAATAGACTTATTTGACCCCATAGCAAACGCTTTTATTTAACCCGGCTGACCCTAAAACTTTTAGTGAGTAAAAGCTATAGCCAGGCATTAACTACAAATAACAAAATTACCCGACCCCTGTAAAATGAATACTTTTTTAATTATGGGCATTTTAAGCTTTTTAATACATGACGTCATGGCGGCCATCTTGGATTTCAAATCAACTTAAAAAATAACATAACTTAGCCAGGACAATCCAAGGATTATTTCAGCTAAGATTGAGCTGAATGCCACTTGTGGAACTTGAGAAGAAGTTTAAAATGTAAAACTATTTTTAATATAGAATATATAGGGGGAAATTCAAAATGGCGTATAACAGAAACCGTATGTGTCACAGAAAAACTGAAAACGTCAAATTCATCAGAATGACATACTACATCATACTAAGAATGTTTTTTGGAAAAAGATTGAAAAATGAAGATTTTCTAAAAATAGACTTATTTGACCCCATAGCGTACGCTTTTATTTGACCTGGCTGACCCTAAAACTTTTAGTGAGTAAAAGCTAGAGCCAGGCATTAACTACAAATAACATAATTACATGACCCCCGTAAAATGAATACTTTTTTGATTATGGGCATTTTAAGCTTTTTAATACATGACGTCATGGCGGCCATCTTGGATTTCAAATCAACTTAAAAAATAACATAACTTGGCCAGGACAATCCAAGGATTATTTCAGCTAAGATTGAGCTGAATGCCACTTGTGGAACTTGAGAAGAAGTTTAAAATGTAAAACTATTTTTTAATATAGAACATATAGGGGGAAATTCAAAATGGCGTACAACAGAAACCGTATGTGTCACAGAAAAACTGAAAACGTCAAATTCATCATAATGACATTCTACATCATACTAAAAAAATTTTTTTGGAAAAAGATTGAAAAATGAAGATTTTCTAAAAATAGACTAACTTGACCCCCAGGCGAGCTTTTTTATTTGACCTCTGACCTTTAACTTGTAATTTTATAAAAGTTAGCCCCAAAGGTACTGTAACATAATATCATAACATGACTCTTGTTTCTTGAATACTTTTCGAGTTATGGCCATTTTAAACTTTTGAGGTATGACGTCATGGCGGCCATCTTGGTTTCTTGACCTACTTGAAGATGTTGCTGTCACCCCTTCAACTCATGCCATATACAATAGGCATAACTGACTTGGCATACCTTTTACCATTTTCCCACAACTTGTGTGACAAAATAAAATGCAGAAGAAGAATAATAATAATAATAACTAGAAATTGTCATGGACAATTTGACGGGCTTTTCACTATTTAGCATAAATGACCTAAAGGCTTGGTATTTCCAAACATAAAAAACTATTTTAGAACACTTGATAGGTCATCCACATTCTAGTTTTGATTAATCTGGCATCTGAGATATTACATTTCAACAAAGGAGTGGACGAAGGGAAATAACTCGTACAGCCTTGTACGAGTTATTTCCCCTCGTCCAACTAACGTTATATCTCAGATGCCGTTATATATCAGATGCCAAATTAATTCAAAATGGCGTTCCGCGTTAATGGTAAACGTTACCGAAACACCAAAAAACATGAAAATCATCAGAATAACATTTTGAATCATACTTTAATTTCTTTTTTTGGAAAAAGATTAAAAAATGAAGATTTTCTAAAAATAGACTTATTTGACTCCATAGCGAACACTTTTATTTGACCTCTGACCCTAAAACTTTTAGCAAGTTAAAGCTAGAGCCAGGCGTTAACTACAAATAACATAATTACATGACCCCTGTAAAATGAGTTCTTTTCGAATTATGGGCATTTTAAGCTTTTTAATACATGACGTCATTGCGGCCATCTTGGATTTCAAATCAACTTAAAAAATAACATAACTTGGCCAGAACAATCCAAGGATTATTTCAGCTAAGATTGAGCTGAATGCCACTTGTAGAACTTGAGAAGAAGTTTAAAATGTAAAACTATTTTTAATATAGAATATATAGGGGGAAATTCAAAATGGCGTACAACAGAAACCGTATGTGTCACAGAAAAACTGAAAACGTCAAATTCATCAGAATGACATTCTACATCATACTAAGAATTTTGTTTGGAAAAAGATTGAAAAATGAAGATTTTCTAAAAATGGACTAATTTAACCCCATAGCGAACTCTTTTATTTGACCTCTGACCTTAAAACTTTTGGTGAATAAAAGCTAGCGCTAGTCATTATCTACAAATAACATTATTACATAACCTTTGTAAAATGAATACTTTTAGAGTTATGGCCATTTTAAACTTTTCAATACATGACGTCATGGCGGCCATCTTGAATTTCAAACCAACTTAAAAAATAACATAACTTGGCCAGGACATTCCAAGGATTATTTCAGCTAAGATTGAGCTGAATGCCACAGGTGGAACTTGAGAAGAAGTTTGAAATGTACACACTTTTCTATTGAAATATATAGGGGGAAATTCAAAATGGCGTACAACAGAAACCGTATGTGTCACAGAAAAACTGAAAACGTCAAATTCATTAGAATGACATTCTGCATCATATTTCGAAAGAATTTTTGAAAAAGAAGGAAATATGAAGATTTTCTAAAAATAGACTAACTTGACCCTCAGGCGAGCTTTTTCATTTGACCTCTGACCTCAAAACAATGCATTATTAAAAGTTGGCCCCTGATTAGTCCTACAATAATATATCTTTGAAATTATTTTAACTGTTACCGTTTTGGAGCTATGGCCACTTAAGCAAAATGAGATATGACGTCATGGCGGCCATCTTGGTTTCTTGACCTACTTGAAGATGTTGCTGTCACCCCTTCAACTCATGCCATATACAATAGGCATAACTGACTTGGCATACCTTTCACCATTTTCCCACAATTTGTGTGACAAAATAAAATGCAGAAGAAGAATAATAATAATAATAATAATAATAATAAACAGAACAGAAACAATAGGTCTTTTCACCACTTTTGGTGAAAAGCCCTAACTAGAAATTGTTGGTTAACAATTTGACGGGCTTTTCACCTTCTTAGCATAAATGACCTAAAGGCTTGGTATTTCAAAAGGTAAGAAAAAACTATTTAAAAACACTTGATAGGTCATCCGCATTCTAGTTTTTGAATTAATCTGGCATCTGAAATAAAACGTTCAACAAATGTTGGACGAGGGGAGGTAACTCGTACAGCCTTGTACGAGTTATCTCCCCTTGTCCAACTAACGTTATATCTCAGATGCCGTTATATATCAGATGCCAAATTAATTCAAAATGGCGTTCCGCGTTAATGGTAAACGTTACCGAAACACCAAAAAACATGAAAATCATCAGAATAACATTTTGAATCATACTTAAATTTCTTTTTTTGGAAAAAGATTAAAAAATGAAGATTTTCTAAAAATAGACTTATTTGACCCCATAGCGAACGCTTTTATTTGACCTCTGACCCTAAAACTTTTAGTGAGTAAAAGCTAGAGCCAGCCTTTAACTACAAATAACATAATTACCTGACCCCTGTAAAATGAATACTTTTTTAATTATGGGCATTTTAAGCTTTTTAATAGATGACGTCATGGCGGCCATCTTGGATTTCAAATCAACTTAAAAAATAACATAACTTGGCCAGGACAATCCAAGGATTATTTCAGCTAAGATTGAGCTGAATACCACAGGTGGAACTTGAGAAGAAGTTTAAAATGTAAAACTATTTTTAATATAGAATATATAGTGGAAATTCAAAATGGCGTATACCGGAAACCGTATGTGTCACAGAAAAACTGAAAAGGTCAAATTTATTAGAATGACATTCTACATCATACTAAGAACTGTTTTTGGAAAAATATTGAAAAATGAAGATTTTCTAAAAATAGACTTATTTAACCCCATAGCGAACTCTTTTATTTGACCTCTGACCTTAAAACTTTTGGTCAATAAAAGCTAGCGCTAGTCATTATCTACAAATAACATTATTACATGACCTTTGTAAAATGAATACTTTTAGAGTTATGGTCATTTTAAACTTTTCAATACATGACGTCATGGCGGCCATCTTGAATTTCAAACCAACTTAAAAAATAACATAACTTGGCCAGGACATTCCAAGGATTATTTCAGCTAAGATTGAGCTGAATGCCACAGGTGGAACTTGAGAAGAAGTTTGAAATGTACACACTTTTCTATTGAAATATATAGGGGGAAATTCAAAATGGCGTACAACAGAAACCGTATGTGTCACAGATAAACTGAAAACGTCAAATTCATTAGAATGACATTCTGCATCATATTTCGAAAGAATTTTTGAAAAAGAAGGAAAAATGAAGATTTTCTAAAAATAGACTAACTTGACCCTCAGGCGAGCTTTTTCATTTGACCTCTGACCTCAAAATAATGCATTATTAAAAGTTGGCCCCTGATTAGTCCTACAATAATATATCTTTGAAATTATTTTAACTGTTACCGTTTTGGAGCTATGGCCACTTAAGCAAAATGAGATATGACGTCATGGCGGCCATCTTGGTTTCTTGACCTACTTGAAGATGTTGCTGTCACCCCTTCAACTCATGCCATATACAATAGGCATAACTGACTTGGCATACCTTTCACCATTTTCCCACAATTTGTGTGACAAAATAAAATGCAGAAGAAGAATAATAATAATAATAATAATAATAATAAACAGAACAGAAACAATAGGTCTTTTCACCACTTTTGGTGAAAAGCCCTAATAACTAGAAATTGTTGGTTAACAATTTGACGGGCTTTTCACCTTCTTAGCATAAATGACCTAAAGGCTTGGTATTTCAAAAGGTAAGAAAAAACTATTTAAAAACACTTGATAGGTCATCCGCATTCTAGTTTTGAATTAATCTGGCATCTGAAATAAAACGTTTCAACAAATGTTGGACGAGGGGAGGTAACTCGTACAGCCTTGTACGAGTTATCTCCCCTCGTCCAACTAACGTTATATCTCAGATGCCGTTATATATCAGATGCCAAATTAATTCAAAATGGCGTTCCGCGTTAATGGTAAACGTTACCGAAACACCAAAAAACATGAAAATCATCAGAATAACATTTTGAATCATACTTAAATTTCTTTTTTTGGAAAAAGATTAAAAAATGAAGATTTTCTAAAAATAGACTTATTTGACCCCATAGCGAACGCTTTTATTTGACCTCTGACCCTAAAACTTTTAGTGAGTAAAAGCTAGAGCCAGCCTTTAACTACAAATAACATAATTACCTGACCCCTGTAAAATGAATACTTTTTTAATTATGGGCATTTTAAGCTTTTTAATAGATGACGTCATGGCGGCCATCTTGGATTTCAAATCAACTTAAAAAATAACATAACTTGGCCAGGACAATCCAAGGATTATTTCAGCTAAGATTGAGCTGAATACCACAGGTGGAACTTGAGAAGAAGTTTAAAATGTAAAACTATTTTTAATATAGAATATATAGTGGAAATTCAAAATGGCGTATACCGGAAACCGTATGTGTCACAGAAAAACTGAAAAGGTCAAATTTATCAGAATGACATTCTACATCATACTAAGAACTGTTTTTGGAAAAATATTGAAAAATGAAGATTTTCTAAAAATGAACTTATTTAACCCCATAGCGAACTCTTTTATTTGACCTCTGACCTTAAAACTTTTGGTCAATAAAAGCTAGCGCTAGTCATTATCTACAAATAACATTATTACATGACCTTTGTAAAATGAATACTTTTAGAGTTATGGTCATTTTAAACTTTTCAATACATGACGTCATGGCGGCCATCTTGAATTTCAAACCAACTTAAAAAATAACATAACTTGGCCAGGACATTCCAAGGATTATTTCAGCTAAGATTGAGCTGAATGCCACAGGTGGAACTTGAGAAGAAGTTTGAAATGTACACACTTTTCTATTGAAATATATAGGGGGAAATTCAAAATGGCGTACAACAGAAACCGTATGTGTCACAGATAAACTGAAAACGTCAAATTCATTAGAATGACATTCTGCATCATATTTCGAAATAATTTTTGAAAAAGAAGGAAAAATGAAGATTTTCTAAAAATAGACTAACTTGACCCTCAGGCGAGCTTTTTCATTTGACCTCTGACCTCAAAACAATGCATTATTAAAAGTTGGCCCCTGATTAGTCCTACAATAATATATCTTTGAAATTATTTTAACTGTTACCGTTTTGGAGCTATGGCCACTTAAGCAAAATGAGATATGACGTCATGGCGGCCATCTTGGTTTCTTGACCTACTTGAAGATGTTGCTGTCACCCCTTCAACTCATGCCATATACAATAGGCATAACTGACTTGGCATACCTTTTACCATTTTCCCACAATTTGTGTGACAAAATAAAATGCAGAAGAAGAATAATAATAATAATAATAATAAACAGAACAGAAACAATAGGTCTTTTCACCACTTAGGTGAAAAGCCCTAATAATAAGAAACAGAACAAAAACAATAGGTCTTTTCACCACTTAGGTGAAAAGCCCTAATAATAATAATAATAATAATAATAATAATAAACAGAACAGAAACAATAGGTCTTTTCACCACTTTTGGTGAAAAGCCCTAATAATAATAAACAGAACAGAAACAATAGGTCTTTTCACCACTTTTGGTGAAAAGCCCTAAAAAAATAACAGTTTCGAGTATACGAGGATGATCTTTGAATGTTTGAAACAATCACAAATTCTGCGAATAATCCGTGGTTAATAAAAGAATTTTAGATGCATCAAATGTACTCTCGACCATATCGATAATTGGGAAGTCGCAGGATAAGGGGAAATAGAAAGACAGTCTTACCGAATAGAGAGATCTATGCATCCGCCATCTTGTTGTTCTCTTAGCAAAGTTTGTATGAAAGGCCGTTCATGTCAAAAGCGACATAAATTTAACGCGTTAAACATAACATTTAACGCATAAAATCTAGTTTTAACGCGTTAGCATTAAACGTGTTAAATGTTTATTTGGAATTAAACGTGTTAAGTTTTTTTACTTAGCTAACATTTTAAAAAAAAATAACGTGATAGACAGCTTCGTTCGTTCCACGCGTTAAAAAATAAAAAATTGAAGCTTTGTTTTTTTCTTAAGCGGTTAACCTGACTACTAAGCA
>NC_047019.1:4546093-4563593 GCF_902652985.1 Pecten maximus | reverse complement strand
GGTTACTAGACTATGGCCTCGAATTGTCAAATTAAGTTTGTTATCGGTAATACGATACATATTTTTGAAGTTCTAACATTTTACTAGCGGGTTTGTGTTTTTAAATATTGCAGCATGGCATATTTGAGATCATTCCTATATGTCAGATACGTTCAGTTTAAAGTTTGGTGGAAAATCAGTACTAGCTGTCCGGAAACATATCAACGAATACGGCTTTTAATTTAGAAACTTTTTTGTCGGGCAATGAATAATATATGAATGTATATTACAGCTATTTTTTCCACCCAAAGACTATACAATGATGACGGGGAGCGAAATTTATGAAAGTCAGGAAAAAGAAACTAAATATATATATATAAGGATTAAACTGTCTTAGTTTGGTGTCTATGGTCGATATAGATGCCAGAGCTTTGCAAAGTTACAAGTAGTTCCGGTGGGTGAATATATTCATGCGCGTCATGGATTGTTGTCACGTTTTGGGTGTCAATTATGGTCACATAGACTGCAAATCTTTTTACTAAGTTTATATCGTGGCTTTGCCACCAAACTGTAAATATATATATATATATATATTCCAAAGGAAATTAGAAGGTGAAGCCTTCTACAATCAACCCCCCCCCCCCCCCCCCCCCCCCCCCACCCTTATTTATTTATTTATTTATTTATTTGTGTGTGTGTGGGGGGGGGGGGGGGGGGGGGTATTTGCTGATGGTAAAATACCAAGTACGCGAGTACATATGCCACTACTCGCATGATTTAAGATTATGAGCTTGGCATTCGAGCTAAGATCATCCTTGTTAAATATCACAGGAAACTACGTAGGCGAGGCCATCGTCTTACACGTTATGTAGGTAATCACGTAGATTGGAATTTGACATGCTAAGTTTTCAGGTAATAAAGGAATCAGGATGACATTTAATTGTCCTTTTCATCGTCAAGTCAGCTCTTATGCATGCAATTCTGTTGATGTCAAATTCTCAACACAATGGTGCTTCCACCATAAATGATGTATTTCTGTACGTAATTTATGTAAAATGTATAGAATCAAGCATACGTGATGTAGGTGTAGTAATAAAGCATAAAACAATGAAATTCTGATTTAATTTCGCGATCGATCATGAGTAATTTGCTGTGACATGACAATGACATGACAATGAAATGACAATTACGGACACATTTGATAATAAAATGATCACATTTTACTTGGGAAAAATAAACTATTTCAATCTAGAAATAGTTTTAAAGGCAAAAGTACATATCTTTCGGGAAATGTAAAACTGACAATTATTGTCTGATATATTGCATTCAAAGATTCCTTTATTTTCGCGGTTTTATTTATTTCATCCTCAAAAACAGCAAATTATAAAATCCTTCTAAGATAGCAAAATTTACAATTATTTTGATACGTATACACAATTATAGTAAACCTTTACTAAATTTGATATTCATATGACTTTATTGACCAAACATTGTTCAATGACGTTTAGACTTCGTTCGTATCGTCCATCAAAAGGAAGTGAATTTTAACCCTGTCATAACAGTTTTTTCACAACCTAGTAAGAAGACTCTTGCAACCGAACCAGTGACTTGTGTCCTGTAACCTTTGATACCGAATAGGCGGTAGAGTTGCCTCTGTTACAAGAGTTTTGGGGATCCTCTTTCTTTTATCCTAAAGATGCTTGCATATCGTTGTAGACGGTAATGACGGGAATAATCTCATTTAAATGAACCAATGAGAGGTCCGGTCGCACCGTCATTGCACACCCCGTTATGTCACAATAATATTTGCCAAAGGACAAACATTACAAAATAGAACTGTTGAACTGAACACCTGAAGAAATAACACACTCTATACATCTTTACAGAGCGGTATATGGTTACCTCTGGCAGGAAACATAATCATAGATGTTCACAGCCATTTGTTTGACACAATACCTATCTCATTTGGCTATCAGGCACCTGGTGTTGAAGCCAAAAACAGTGTCTACACCAAAAATAGGTAATTGTCTTAAGACAAAGATTGAAGAATGCGAGACATTCCTATATATAGCGCATCTTGTTTCACCGTGTAACATAATTACTATAAAAAAACAAATGTATTTACAGAATTGTTGACAGTTGATACTGGGAATTTGACATTGATACACGGTGTTGGACACGAAAAGGGTATCGTTAACCTTGGCAGATTATCGGAGCGATTTCACAGACAGTAAACCTTTTAATGATAAAGACGAAAAACAGCTTCCGAAAGAAAACCACAAGGCACGATGAAACAGCAAGTTATAGAGACAAGTTGAGGTCAAAGTTCAACCTAGCGAATATATTGCTACACTTATGTATCCCGTATCACTTGTATTGTGAAAGCTCCTGAAATATTTATCACTAGATCTTGTCGGCTGAATATAGCCCTAACTTCCTTAGCTCTCTGCAATTACCCATAATCCTTAAACTTATCAAGGACATTGTCCGTGGTTTGTTCCAACAGTATTGGTCAAGGGCTATCCACTCATATCCTTAAAGTATTTTTTCATCAGTCTTGCAAAAGGGAAATTGTCTCCAAAAATCGGGTATGTTAAAAGGGCCTGTCTGATGTTTTTGTCCGGTATGGTTTTTTATTGGAGTTTCGCTGACAGAACTATTGTCGGAATGACTTGGTTTCCTGAAGGATGTTTCATTAGTCCATTACTGACAGATTCTTTAACCTGGTTTTCTGAAGTGCCTTCATTAATGCCATTGTATGTATATTTTGGTTTCCTGGAGGTTGTGTCTCAATTACTGACATTGTCTTTATAACCTTGATTCCTGGAGGTTGTGTCTCAATTACTGACATTGTCTTTATAACTTTGATTCCTGGAGGTTGTGTATTAATTACAGACATTGTCTTTATAACTTTGATTCCTGGAGGTTGTGTATTAATTACAGACATTGTCTTTATAACTTTGATTCCTGGAGGTTGTGTCTCAATAACTGACATTGTCTTTATAACCTTGATTCCTGGAGGTCGTGTCTCAATTACTGACATTGTCTTTATAACCTTGATTCCTGGAGGTCGTGTCTCAATTACTGACATTGTCTTTATAACTTTGATTCCCGGAGGTTGTGTCTCAATTACTGACATTGTCTTATAACTTTGATTCCCGGAGGTCGTGTCTCAATTACTGACATTGTCTTTATAACTTTGATTCCCGGAGGTTGTGTCTCAATTACTGACATTGTCTTATAACCTTGATTCCTGGAGGTTGTGTCTCAATAACTGACATTGTCTTTATAACTTTGATTCCTGGAGGTTGTGTCTCAATTACTGACATTGTCTTTATAACCTTGATTCCTGGAGGTTGTGTCTCAATTACTGACATTGTCTTTATAACCTTGATTCCTGGAGGTTGTGTCTCAATTACTGACATTGTCTTTATAACTTTGATTCCTGGAGGTTGTGTCTCAATAACTGACATTGTCTTTATAACTTTGATTCCTGGAGGCCGTGTCTCAATAACTGACATTGTCTTTATAACTTTGATTCCTGGAGGCTGTGTATTCATTACTGACATTGTCTTTATAACTTTGATTCCTGGAGGTTGTGTCTCAATTACTGACATTGTCTTTATAACTTTGATTCCTGGAGGCCGTGTCTCAATAACTGACATTGTCTTGATAACTTTGATTCCTGGAGGTTGTGTCTCAGTAACTGACATTGTCTTTATAACCTTGTTTCCTGAAGGCTGTGTATTCATTACTGACATTGTCTTTATAACTTTGATTCCTGGAGGTTGTGTCTCAATAACTGACATTGTCTTTATAACTTTGATTCCTGGACCCCGTGTCTCAATTACAGACATTGTCTTTATAACTTTGATTCCTGGAGGTTGTGTCTCAATAACTGACATTGTCTTTATAACTTTGATTCCTGGAGGTTGTGTCTCAATAACTGACATTGTCTTTATAACTTGAATTCCTGGACCCCGTGTCTCAATAACTGACATTGTCTTTATAACTTTGATTCCAGGAGGTTGTGTCTCAATTACTGACATTGTCTTTATAACTTTGATTCCTGGAGGTTGTGTCTCAATAACTGACATTGTCTTTATAACTTGAATTCCTGGACCCCGTGTCTCAATAACTGACATTGTCTTTATAACTTTGATTCCTGGAGGTTGTGTCTCAATTACTGACATTGTCTTTATAACTTTGATTCCTGGAGGCCGTGTCTCAATAACTGACATTGTCTTGATAACTTTGATTCCTGGAGGTTGTGTCTCAGTAACTGACATTGTCTTTATAACCTTGTTTCCTGAAGGCTGTGTATTCATTACTGACATTGTCTTTATAACTTTGATTCCTGGAGGTTGTGTCTCAATAACTGACATTGTCTTTATAACTTTGATTCCTGGACCCCGTGTCTCAATTACAGACATTGTCTTTATAACTTTGATTCCTGGAGGTTGTGTCTCAATAACTGACATTGTCTTTATAACTTTGATTCCTGGAGGTTGTGTCTCAATAACTGACATTGTCTTTATAACTTGAATTCCTGGACCCCGTGTCTCAATAACTGACATTGTCTTTATAACTTTGATTCCAGGAGGTTGTGTCTCAATTACTGACATTGTCTTTATAACTTTGATTCCTGGAGGTTGTGTCTCAATTACTGACATTGTCTTTATAACTTTGATTCCTGGAGGTTGTGTCTCAATAACTGACATTGTCTTTATAACTTGAATTCCTGGACCCCGTGTCTCAATAACTGACATTGTCTTTATAACTTTGATTCCTGGAGGTTGTGTCTCAATAACTGACATTGTCTTTATAACTTTGATTCCTGGAGGTTGTGTCTCAATTACTGACATTGTCTTTATAACTTTGATTCCTGGAGGTTGTGTCTCAATAACTGACATTGTCTTTATAACTTGAATTCCTGGACCCCGTGTCTCAATAACTGACATTGTCTTTATAACTTTGATTCCTGGAGGTTGTGTCTGTATTACTGACATTGTCTTTATAACTTTGATTCCTGGAGGTTGTGTCTCAATTACTGACATTGTCTTTATAACCTGGATTCCTGGAGGTTGTGTCTCTATTACTGACATTGTCTTTATAACCTTGATTCCTGGAGGTTGTGTATTCATTACTGACATTGTCTTTATAACTTTGATTCCTGCAGGTTGTGTCTCAATTACTGACATTGTCTTTATAACTTTGATTCCTGGAGGTTGTGTATTTATTACTGACATTGTCTTTATAACTTTGATTCCTGCAGGTTGTGTCTCAATTACTGACATTGTCTTTATAACTTTGATTCCTGGAGGTTGTGTATTTATTACTGACATTGTCTTTATAACTTTGATTCCTGGAGGTTGTGTATTTATTACTGACATTGTCTTTAAAACCCTGTTTCAAGGAGGCTGTGTCCCAATTACTGACATTGTCTCCATAACTTGGATTCCTTGCGGCTGCGTGTGTCCTTATTACTATTGTCTTCATAAACTGGAGGTTGTGTGTCCATAACTGACATTGTATTCATAACATGGATTCCTGGGGGCTGTATCTCAATTACTGGTATTGTCTTTAAAACCCTGTTTTAAGGGGGCTATATGTCTCCGTTATTGGCATTTAAAAAAATTTGGATTCCTCGAGGCCGTGTCTTCATAATTGACATTGTCTTTATAACCTGTTTTTTTTTTGTGTCCTCATCACTGATGTTGATTTTATCGTCTGGTTTTTCTCATTATTGCCATTATATGAATAACCTTATTTCTCGAAAGGCGTTTCCAAATTACATATACTGTCTTTGTAGCCTTGCTTCCAAAAGGGGCGTGTCGTATGTGATGAAGCTGTATATTGCATAGATTCCTGAAGGATATTCTAGTCTCCTTTTCGATATTTTTTCCCGAACTCCATTTGGAACCCGCCCATGCATACATGTACATGTAACAAAATATTCTCGATCTTCACAACATAAAACTTTGTCAAATACATGTATGTGAATCTCCTTCCTGAATTCTTCGTCAATGAATTGACAAATTTTATATACGTCGTAATATTAATCAATAATTTAAATCATGTAACCAGGGTTTTCTACCGAAAACTCTTCAATCTACTCTGATAAGTTTGCTGATCATCACGACACGATCTATACGGTATTTCAGTTCTGATTGTGATAAAGACATGCCCTACATTCATTAGCTGGTAAGGACAAAATTTCCTTAATTTGATCTTGACAATCATCCTTAATGATAAAAATTGCTTATAATTTTACTATCAAGTTTCATCAAATGATTTCTGAACGGATTCGTTATGTGTATTCTTTGAATCGGTCTTATGTAGCTGGGATGTGATTAGTTCCTTTCAGTTTCTGCTATGAGTTCAGATATCAGATTGAGCATTATTTTATTGGATTTTGCGTTGAAACGCTGGATAATGATATCATTAATATATTTGTCTCCTCATACAATATTTCCAATATGGTATAACGACGAACAAAATCGACGTTTCAGATGTCTTGCAAACATGATTTTGACATATTTCTTGGGAAATGGGGGCTTGTTTGAATACTGAACAATAAGGTTCCATGTATACACGCGAAGAGTGGTATATAGGTAACCGGATCCGACCTTATGACAGGCCGAGATATAAGCTCTGGGCGTGTTGGTGCCATCACTACTTACATATAGTACATCTTATATCCCTGTGTATGTATCGGGTTCCTGCTCCACCTGATAACATGTTCTTCTCTTGACAATTGCTTCATTCCCGTCGACTATTTTATCCTATCTCTCTATGCACGTGCATGCACGTATACCGATCTTTTGGTTTAGACTGTATCCTTACATGCGTATCGTTCTGTCTGAAAGTCATATAGGTCTCATCGCTACAAGGTCGATGCAATGTTAGGAATGCTAACATTTTGCAGGAAGTGGAAAAAAAACAAACAAAATAAGCCAAAGTTGTTGATATGTGTTAACGTGTATTTGTTATATTGTCATTTTAGAATTTGCTATATTTTACAAATTTCCCTTACTTTTAGATATGTATTGGTTAAATCTCTGTTTGTTGTATTATTTATCATAAAGGAAATGGATCATAAGCAATGTATATCATATTTTGCTGATGTAAGCACTGCTTAAATTATCAAAAACAAAATTGTTGAATTTTGTTGTAAGAAATATAATATTAAATATATTTGCTGCAGAATCTCGTGCCAGGTATCACCGATGGTTAATGTTTATCCGCAAACAAGAAAACAAACAAACAAACAAAAGACTGTGGCCTTGAACTTTGATCGATGACTGAATTTTTGAAAGAATTAAAAAAAATGGCGTAGAGCATGTAATGTCCGCGGTAAATTTGACTATTTCCTGGTAACCTCCTCTGTCAAAGTAGCTTTTCTTTGTTCGATAATCCAAATGATCTTTCCACGGGTTAATAAATCCATGTGCTAACCTCAGCCAACGTCATTATTGTATACAAGTATCAAAACACAGTTACATATTTCATTTGTTACAGTAGGTAGTGTGTTAAAAGTAAAATGATCCCGTATATATATATATTCAAACTTCCTTCTTTCGAACTCTGATAACTCGAAATAAACATTTAGTACCAACAGTAATGAAATATGCCCAGTAACCTCAAATATTCCGAATATTTCGCAGTTATGACCCAACTGATTTCAAGAAAATGATATAACTGATCAACACATAACGAAAACAAATTAACCATGTAACCCACAAGGAGTAACAGCTTAAAAAATCACCGCAAATAGTCTATCATGATAAAATAGTTAATATATTGTCGGACACATTGGTTTAAAAGATACTCCGTAAATTGTATTTGATCGCCTGAGTGTTTTCCGTGTCTAAAGTGTGTGATTGTTAAGGAAACGGACAAAGCGAAAGTAGTTGTTGCGATAAATGTAAACATTGAAATATATATCAGACACTTTTAGTTGGTTTATTTAGTTTAACGTCCTATTAACAGCCAGGGTCATTCAAGGACGTGCTAGGTTTTGGAGGTGGAGGAAAGCCAGAGTACCCGGAGGTCAGTACCAGGCAACTGCCCCACATGGGTTTCGAACTCGCGACCAAGAGCTGGAGGGCTAGTGTTAAAGTGTCGGGACACCTTAACCACTCGGCCACCGCGACATAGAAGTAACATTGATTACGCACGGGTTCAATATAACAAATGGCAACAGGCAGGGCTAGAAAAAAAAAAAAAAAAAAAAAAACTTTGTAGATACATTTTACATTCGAAAAAAAATATGTCGGTGCAATTATACAAGAGAACAGAATTAGAGTACAAAATTAGTACGAAAATCAGGGACCAAAAATCAAAGGAGAAAGATTGCTTTTTGTATCACATGTTCGATTGTGCTGTACTCGGTCGGTCCTAGAAATCAGGTAGGCGACTAATGATCTAGCAGGAAGGAAGTGGACAATCTGATATCATGAAACATGTAAACAATAAATTTCAATGAATATGACAAGTATAGGTGTCCTTAGTAAAGGTCCAAACGTCACCGTTAGGTGCAATAAAGGAACCACGGATTCAAATGATTTCCCATAGACGATAATGTTAAAGTTTACCGCTGTACTGTTTAAATGATTTCCCATAGACGGCAATGTTAACGTTTACCACTGTCCTGATTAAATGGAGTTTTCAACACTGGGCCAGTAGCCCTAATTGTGTAGAATGTCATCTTGCAAACCTGTAAATAGAAAATTTAAAACATTACCAATTTGAACTTTTTTATATGGTGGCCACCATCTTGTATTGAATTCAGCACCAAATATTCACCTAAATTAATAACAAATTACACACTTAATGAACTCCTGCTAACCAAAACAAACTGGATTTTTAAAAATATATTTTACACCTACCTGTATGGCCCAGAACACACATTAAACTTCTCTCAACTGAATATCCAATCAGTAGACCCCGATGCATTCACCTTCCTATTAAGTAAAAACCCACAATATATTTTTGATTTGGTTCTGTGGCCCCTAAAGACTACGAAGACAGGTCAACTGTAGCTATGATTAAAGAATGTTTGTTCCTCATATCTGACATCTTCAAATCCTGTCTAACCTAGGTAAATATCAAAAATCTTATTTATTGTATGTAAGTCTCAGTTTTCGTTGAAATGTGCCAATGTCTTAATGTGTCTTTTGTAAAATCCTTTGAGATTGCAGGTGGTAGATATACTAGTGGATTTAAGTCACTGATACAATCTGATAAAGAAGACATACCTTTTTGTCTGACAAACGTTCACTTAACTATCATGGGTAGAACCTTGTATTATGTTTCTGCTACGGTGCTGTATAGATGGACAAAGCGGCTCTCGCGCCATGCTATATAAGGTATGTGTAATACATGTATATAAATGACACAACTGTTTTGCTTGAGTTTCCTAGATCACAAGAACTGAACCATTTCACTGGAATAATTAATTTTATAACTATAGTAAACATTACGACATTGCTCAATTTCCTGTGTACGCTGTGAAAAAAATCTTACTTGCCATTTAGATAATGGATTTCATCTGATTTACAAAAAGATATGCTTTGTTAACGATACAGTGTGTCATTGCATTGCATCCAAAGCAGCAGAATTCCTGTTTAAACGGAGATGTTATGACGCCAACTTGTTTTGGTATATCTCGCTAACATATGCTATTCCCCATCGATTTCACAACTGCCAGCTTAAACCAGTTTTAAAAGTTTGCTTCTACCGTTAATATTCGGCAGCTGACTGATCTACATATTAATCATAAATTTAGTCGTTTGGTGTTCAGTAAAGGTGTGCATGTAATTATTTCTCTAACTTGATGTAGAGCTGGTGTTTTTATTTGTCAAGGACCGGAATAGAAGCGGAAATATGTATACATTGCCTTGCATTTTTCATTATTTGTTGAATTTTGCCTACAGTCTTTAAACGAAACAATTTCATTTCTTGTTCATGAAATAGTGCAAAATCTTAAATACAATGTACAAATTGTAGAGTCTTTTTTATTATAAGTTGTTTTAATAAGAGCTTTGATCACCAAAACAACAAAAATACCGACATAAAGCAACAATGCAACAAGCATTTTCATTGGCTTAAACTGTAAGTAAAATTACGTCATCGTTTGTAACGTCGCTTTTCATTGGCTGATACAGAGGCGTAATAATTTCTAAAAGAAAATAGTCCACAAATAACAATGGAATTACACGGGGATCGTGTAGAGTATATTATTATATTATAAAGATTAATAACCTGTATATATATATATTTAAGTTATGTATCCTACGGTACTTTGTACATGTATAACATTTGGAACTGTCGGGATCAACTCCAAAACATCCTGTTTAATCTACATGTACATGTGACATCAATACTGCATAACGTTAAATATTCGTCTGTACTTTTTTCGTGGTTTTGAGCTTTTTAATCATTTAGTGGTCACAAATTTCCGTGGTTAGCCAACGCAACAATAATAACAATAACATCTACAACAATATTTGTTATATCTATATTCGTGGTCCCATAGCAACCACGAAAACAAACTAAAGTTTCGTGTCATACAGTAACGAAAGAAAGAAAGAAAGAAATTTTATTCAAATATATGATAGATAAAAATTCAACACTTATTACGTATATATTCAAATAATATCTTACATATACCGTTAGATTGTATACAGGAGTCAACTTAAGTATATGCTTACCAGTGAAATATGAGCACTAAGTACATTTTAACCAGTGAAATATGAGGACTTATTTACATTTTACCAGTGAAATATGAAGACTAAGTACATTTTACAAATGAAATATGAGGACTTATTACATTTTATCAGTGAAATATGAGGACTTATTACATTTTACCAGTGAAATATGAAGACGAAGTACATTTTATCAGTGAAATATGAGGACTTATTACATTTTACCAGTGAAATATGAACATTTCCTAGTAATGAACACTATTCAATATCATCTATCTATGGGACATTTATGCAAGTTAAAATACAAATCCAATCCTGTACACACTGCAAACAAAGAAACATTTTAACAAGGCGAAACAAAAATGTATCAAATTTGAAATCACCTTTAATATTTCTTAATGATACGTCTGCGATAATAGGTGTACCATCAGGAGAGAGGTACTATGTTTTCTCACATGTAGCAACTTTTACAACTTACCTCTGTGCACAAATCAAAACGATCTTCACAAGTTCAGCGTACGTCGTTCCACATTCGAAGGTTATCTTCAAATCTGAAAAGGAGTGGAACTGTACTGGTTCCTTAAACAATCATATTTCTTTTTCTTGGCGCATATATATGAATTTCACTAGTGATGCCAGGACGTTGTGTATAAGTGATTTGATAAACAGATAATATGTTTTATAAATAATCATAATAACGTAACAACGGTTTGGTTTGGTTTGGTTTATTTTGTTTAACGTCCTATTAACAGCTAAGGCCATTTAAGGACGGCCTCTCGTGCGTGCGACATGCATGCGTGTGGTGAGTGCGCATTTGTGTTTTGGGAGGCTGCGGTATGTTTGTGTGAAGTCTCCTTGTGGTAGGCCGGAACTTTTGCCGATTTATAGTGCTACCTCACTGAAGCATACTGCCGAAGACGCCCAGCAGCACACCCCATCCGGTCACATTATACTGACAACGGGCCAACCAGTCGTCCCACTCCAAATATGCTGAGCGCTAAGCAGGAGTAGCAACTACCATTTTTAAAGACTCTGGTATGTCTCGGCTAGGGGACAGAACCCAAAGCCTTCCTCACAGGGGCGAACGCTCAACTAGAGGCCAAAAGTGAGGTATCGTCAAGGGAGACATTATGAAGAAAAAAGTTGTTAAGAAAGAAGAGAAAAGATAATTAGTCGCCTCATACGATCAAATTTGGGATCTTATCTTTTCTCTGTAAGTAAACATCCCTATCGAAATACAACTAAATGGATGGTCGCATCTCATTTAGAATTATTCTAATTTCTAGTCAGACATGTTTGATTCTTGTTGATATGCCATTTCGAGATCGTGACCAGCCCGGATTTGACCTAGATTTGTATGGCAGGTGCCGTCGATGACATGCCTAGTGGTACCGTTGTCATCACCCATTTCGAGATCGTTACCAGCCCGGATTTGACCTAGATTTGTATGGCAGGTGTCGCCGATGACATGCCCAGTGGTACCTTTGTTACCACCCATTTCAAGAACGTGTCCAGTCCGAATTTGACCTAGATTTGTATCAGGTGCCGTCGGTGATATACCGAGTGGTTCCGTTGTCACCACCCATTTCAAGAACGTGTCCAGCCGCATTGACCTAGATTTGTATAGCAGATGCCGCCGATGACATGCTTAGTGGTGTCGTTGTCACAATCCTAGTTCTCATTGTCATAATGTGACTTCATCCGGCTTTGACCCATACTTGGTTTTTGCCGTCAAAGAAACAGAAGACGCTTGCCCTCTCGGAGTGCATGGTCTTTTTCTCCTTATATTTTTATGACCTTCTTGCACATCTATGTTTATGTATATGTATGTTCATCGCTATATCGATTTTGAGCTGGAATTATGGAAATTCCATTATCATGTTAGTATTCTTTGCTGTTTTCAAAACCGTCTCATTAGCAACTTTCTGCTTTTCTATGAAGACAGAGATTCGATAAAATACCGCACCAAAATAAGCATACATACATATATTTGGTTTGGTTTGTTTTTGTTTAACGTCCTATTAACAGCCAGGGTTATTTAAGAACGTGCCAGGTTTTGGAGGTGGAGGAAAGCCGGAGTACCCGGAGAACATATATATATTGTCTTGTTGTGTCATTTATGTTTACATATATATATATACATATCATATTTTGCAATATTTGAGACCTAATGTAATATAATGAATAATAATATCATATAATATAAAAAACAAAGTTTGTCAACATTTGGCACTCCATATCAATCCTTCTACCAAGTTCTTGATTCCTTCCGATATTTCATAATCAAAATATCATCGATGTTTTGTTTTTTTTATGAAACATCTTGACGACTTTAAACGAATAAATAAAATGATACTTACCAAGCAAGGAAAAGAGTTAAAACTAATGTTTTGTAATATTCTGGACGTATATGTATCGGTTTCAAATATGAACTAAGTTTTTTTTAAACAAAAAATGTATTGAATCAGTTCAATGGGTATTGGGCAACAGTCTTAGCCTCTCTCCAAATTCCAATAAAACCTCGGTTAAGCTTGTTTATACCAAACCCGTATACACTTATTCTCGATGAGCTAGTTATTTAGATTTATTGATAATAAGGATAATATTGACATATTCATGTAAATAAATATCTACATCATCTTATAAGGAAGTATGTAGGAAAAGGTATATTGTTTAGGACGTTAAAATTTATCTCAACAATACACTTAGCACAATAGACTACAAAAACCTGAGTACCTTCAATGATTACAATAGTGTGATAATACGTTTGATAAAGGATTGGAAGAACTTTTATTGTTTACCCAGCGTCTTACAAAACTGGGGTCCTGCCTTGTATTCTACCTACACAATTACAGAGGATTTAGCGAACAAACTGGGGAATTCGATATACCAGTCTTCTACCGTTAGCGCGCACAATGCTTTGAGCTTCTACATGCTATGCGTGTTATTAGTATCAATATGGCGGGTCGGGTTGCATGCAGCTCAGTTTTCAAGTCAATACAGCTAGATTTGGGTTTAGGCCGTATCACATATTCACGGGCGCTACACGAGAAACGTACAAGTATTCTAACCGCTAAACACTTGGAGTACTTCTTCTCCCTATCATGGAAAACTCCGATAGTGAAACTGATGTTTCGGGCTTAGTAAGTGAGCGACAATCTGATTCACCTGTAAAGATTAAGGAAGAACCGCCGGACGACATCAAGGTAGGGATCCTAGTCCTTCCAGTAGTACTAGTTCGTGTGTTGGGGGGGATAACAGACTTTTCTGTTACTAACTTTCGGTTATGCTTGACCTCAGCGTTAGGGCTAACGGTTCATTGCGTTTTGATGTATACACACAATGCTTACCGATTAACACATTTACCTGTAAACGGTGTCCCTAATTTAATTCCAGCATGCTTTTGTGTTGTTACATACGTATACATATCTTATGTACCTTTCATCATAAACCCACGCTTGGATACGTTATCGGTTTTTCTATAAGTAAAGATAAGTAGCAGAGCGTATATGTATATTTACAACATGCATTGAGTATTTGTAAGTATGTAAGACTGAGAAATATTTGAAATATTTCTATGAGTGGAAGATGGTTTACTCACAATTTTTGACTCACAATCTCTAGAGGAATAGCGATTGCAAAAAACTCTGTAATTCTTTTTTTAGTATGGTGTTAATTAGTTACAATTAAGAATACTATATCTGACACTCGGCCAAAAGTTACTGAAATATGAATATGATTTTGGTTCAGGATATCAGAGTTTGTTATTGTGATGTATTCTCTTCCCGTGGTATAAACAAAAACATATTTCTCGCATAGCCCCCATCTGGGAAGGAATATGAGGGAAGCTGCGAGCAAGCGAACAGCTAGCTATACACATAGAGTGAGTGAAATCATGTGTGCTATTCAGACATGGAGGGGGGTCAAGTATAAGTATATATAGACATCACACAGCCATATGATCAGTGGTGTGGTAGAAAACGGCTCCTAATACCACAGGTATATATTTATCTCACCCGGCGTTCTCGGTATTGTTTGAGATAGCTCTGATCACGTGAACTGATGAAAAATTGTAAAGAAATCAGGAACAAAGTGTTTTAGAATTATTGTTGTTTAGACTCTATCAGGAAACAATCTCGTAGTATATTTTTGCCATGTCATACACGTGTAATGAATAATGAACAGCGAAACAGCGGTGGCCTGAAAACTGACATACACATTTTTGTAATTGACCTATTCGTCGGTTTTCCAATACCAAAATCGTGCCGTATTTGTGAGAACATTATGGGCTGAAATTGATATTTGGATATTTGGTTGGCGTAATTATGATACTTATTTGAAACAAAATACTCAGAAAGAAACAAGGCGGTCGCCATGAATGTGAAAAGTGGGCACTTACATGTGTCATATGCCAATAGCTATAGGACCTATTAAATCTCCAACACCGTTCTTTAAACATGTTATAATGTAGTCTGATGTTCTCCATTTTAAATTAACTTTATCAACAAAGGGCACTGTATATGTTTTACTTTTTTATATATATATTTGATAACTAAATAAATAAATACAATCTAATTTTTCAAAACGGAATATAATTTTTCCTCATTTACTATCATTTCCGTTTATATAAGATAGTACTTGAAAAAAGTAGATATATTTTTCCATTTACCACCATTTTAGTTTATATTCGAATGTACTTGAATGAAAGGAGATATATTTCTCAATTTACTACCATTTCAGTTTGTTTTAAATTTGTACTAGTAAGCTACTATAGATATTCACACTAATTTCCCTTCCTTTATTTTGATGAGGTGACATAACCCCCAAATCATCACCCCCTTTTCACTGCTCTTGTTAAAAGCTATATAGCTATAGTCGTTCAGGGAACATGACTGGTTTTCTTTGTGATGTTAGCGATCAGCTGTAAGCTACGTATGAAGAGAGGCCTAAATGAAGGCGATGACGTAAATGATGGTTCTGAGATTTTGTACAGCTCTCGATAATAATCTGCTTACCTGGTGTAGCGCCACAAAGCGATCGATCATGGGTCATCAATCACGGAAAATAATCGATACAGGTAGCTTCGTAAACGTTAATAATAAAACGGTTTGTCTGGACCAGAAGTAGCAAGGGTTAAATGTCATTCAAATAGAATACTGTAAACTGTCTTATTTTCGCGGCGTTTTCATGCCTAACGACTTGTTCGCGGTGATTTAATTTTGCGATTAGCAGTCATAAGTGGCCTACTGTTACTGTGATTGAAACTGTTTCGCGGCGAAAAAATTTCGAAAATTTTCGCACGCGAAATACGTGAGAATAAATCACCCGCGAAAATAAATTGGTTTACAGTATATTTTGCAATCGGCTGGTCAGTGATTTCTAATAGGTAAACAAATACGGGTGATATATTTTCGTTTATCCGGACAGTGATAGCTAATGTTTTTTGGGGTTTTTTTCATAAGAGGGTATTTACTTTATACATCATGAGAATTTTACATTTTTAACCAAACTGATGTGTAGATATATTGTAAGTATGAAAATATGACAAAAAAATATGTCTTGATTGTTGTATTCTGGTTTCAAGACGGGAGGTGACATTGTATTCGGGTTTCCAGACAGGAGTTGGCATTGTATTCAGGCTTCCAGACGGGAGGTGATGTTGTATTTCGGATTCTAGACGGGGTTGGCATTATATTTGGGTTTCCAGACGGGGTTGACATTACATTCGGGTTTCCAGATTGGAGGTGATGTTGTATTTTGGGCTTCCAGACGGGGTTGACATTATATTTGGGTTTCCAGACAGGGTTGACATTATATTTGGGTTTCCAGACGGGGTTGACATTACATTCGGGTTTCCAGATTGGAGGTGATGTTGTATTTTGGGCTTCCAGACGGGGTTGACATTATGTTAGGGTTTCGAGATGGAAGCTGACATTATATTCGGGTTTCCAGATTGGAGGTGACATTGTATTTTTTGGTTTCCAGACGGGAGGTGACATTATATTTTTTGGTTTCCAGACGGGAGCCGACTTTATATTTTTTGGTTTCCAGACAGGAGTTGACATTTTAAAATTCTTTTCGCCGCACTTAGTGCTTATATACTTCGACAGGAATGCGATCGATCGACAGCGATTTAGCAGCTACGAGATTGCCTAATTATCCAGAGAAGCTTCCAAGTCCATATTGGAGTAAGGTTTGAACCCAGCTGTTTTCTCTTCCTTTCCATTGAAACATAGATCATCATTATACATGATAAAAAGCCTTCCTAGAACTCCTCACAAATGATCCTCTTCCTAGACGCTCACTCCTTTTCTTACCAGTCTATCGAATCCCAAATATAGAAGGCACCTGTCGTACAAGATACCATTGTAATATATCACAAAAATATTTCTATAGAATACAAGTTCACAAACATTTTAAAGGTAAATAAATTATCATAGAATACATGCCAAAGGCCAGGTGATTTGGACTCATCCCTACAGAGGTGTTACATAGTCATTACATAGGATATTGTCATGACGTAAACGTTTATAGGGTTCTTTCCTCTAGTTTTACCGTGAGGTGCAGTTGAGATTTTCATGGGTTGCGGGGGTCCCTACCAACAAGGTCTGTTAAATCCGCCATCACTATCGATGTTATAACTTAACTACTAGTACTCCTCTGCTGGGGGTACCACAAACTTCACTTTTTGGCTGTAGGGGCCGCGGTGGCCAAGTGGTAAAGGTGTCCCGACACAATTTATCACTAGCCCTCCACCTCAGAAGAGTTTGCGAGTTTTTTTTGTTTTTGTTTTTGTTTGGGGGGGGGGGGGG